>NC_081302.1:35697500-35715000 GCF_030435805.1 Mustela lutreola
AGTTATTAAATCTTCTTTGCCTAAATTGTAAACTCTCTTCAAAAATGGCCATATGAATAATGGCTTAGCTCTTCCCTTCCACTTTAAGGGCCATGATGAATACACAGGAAGATTTCCATTCCAGCTCCTCCATAGTCACACAATACGTATTGTTCTCCACCTGCGGCTAGGCTGAGAATTGTCATAGGCAGTTGTGTGCCTTGCCTTACTGGTAACAATGAGACAATTTTAGGAAAAAGAGGTGCAGTGTATCACTATCCTGTTAAGGGATGTTATCCTGTTATTCTCATGATAAGGGAGAAGATGTGACATTTCTGGGGGACCTTTAGTGGAAATACTCTGCTTAAGCCTAGAACTGAGGATAGAATGTCTTTCTGAATTCTGCTACTAGGCAGATAGGATGGAAGACTGGAAAGTCCTGTGTCATAAGTTAAGAGTTGTCATCAAGGGGAGAACTTCTGAAGACAAATAGTGCTATACTGTCCAACTCAGTGGTCTCCTGCCTTAATTGTATCAAAGAAAATCCAGATCAAGGCAGGTGAGGAATCCAAGGGCTGCAGATCTCCTTACCTCACAAGATTGAAGTTGGATACTCTGTCTGTCATTTACAAGAGTATTTGGCACAAAGTTGTCTGCTCAAAAGCATTAGTTCCTTTCATCTATTGAGAAAGAAATCAGGAATTTAACTATATCTCTATTAGTGGAAATAGAAGTATTACACACATCAAGATTTTTTGTAGTTTTCCTTTGAACTGCAATTACATCTTTGTTCTTGAAGTTTTGTTGCCCTTGTTGTTGTTTTAATCTAAATATTTCAATTGCTTAGTTCACAGGATCTTTACTAGGATCTGCTTTGAAGAAAAAAAACAACATTGGGTTCTAAATCGATTAAAGATTGCAGTAAAGAATGTGTGCTCTTCCAGTGTATCCTTCAAACTACTCAGAGACAGAAGGCAACAGAATTAAAATTTGCTTTTGTTGCTTTTGAGTTTCTGAGGGTGAACCTAAGTTCTTCAGATCCCGTCATAATCACAGTCCATGCTATATCTAAACTTCTATACAATAGTCAAGTTTAGCCAAAGGGTGAAAGCAGAGAGAATTCTATTCCAATAATATTGGAGATAGCCTCCTTTTTACCATTAGTTTCTATTTCTCCACCAACTCCAATCATTTATGTCATATATGTTTTATTCTGCTATAACCCTTTTTATCCTAAGAGCCTTCATATTCTTATTATTTGCTAATAATAGAAATAGCTGAGATTTTAATCCTCCCCAGATGCCCATTTGTTTTCCAGATTGACCCCTACTTTTGACTTCAAACAGTTGAAGCTCAAGGTCCTCTTCTTAGAGATATACTGGTTTAAGGTTTTTTTTTTTTTTTTTTTTTTTCTCTCTTTGGTGCATAGAAGGAACAGTGAGGAATCCTAAAGTTCAAATTTAGATTAGAGTTTGTATTTTCTCTTTGCAGAAAAATATGTCTTCTTATAATAATCATGTATGACATACTCAGGGACCAAACATTGTCGATGTTTCATGAATCATGGCAGTGGATAGAGATGAGATAAACCTATTCTCATTTAGTTTAGATCTGCCCCTGAACAGATACTTATTAGGCAAGAATTTTGAGAGGGAAGCTTGAAATAATGAAAATGGCATTATCAATAGTCAATAGAAAACTGTCAACAAAGGTATTTCTCTCTTTCTTCTATTTATGATTAATAACTTAAGTCTAATTTAAAGTGTCCACTGCCAAATGAGGAAACATAGCATATATGAAATTAATTCAGATGATTAAAAATAAGCTGTATTTTCTCATTTTCATATAATAGGTCTCTGTACAATGACACATTTTTCATACTTCATGTACAATTTTGCAGTTTGTAATGTGGAAAAAAAGAACTGGGCAAAGATCAGTGATTTTGCCATAAATGTCAATAACTTTTTTAAAGGATATTAAACTAAAGGACAGAAATGCTTTAAAAACTTCACAGAATAGTGTAGTAACTTATTTTCAGAACCCATTGAATCAACATAATTAAAATCAATTGCAAAGCAAATTTCTCAGCGTATATTTTCTTTAAATAACAAAGTTTTAACTCTTAATATCATATAGAAGTGTCACTAATATTCCAAGCAGAACTATTATGCTTTTACATTGTTTTTAATTATAGCAGATCTCTGTTTAATGACAGAAAATAATCCCTATATTGTCAATAGCAATATAATGTAAAATGTTCTAAATAGTTTATAGAAAATGAAACATAAATTATGTATACAAATTACAAACCCAATATCCTTCTTGTAAAGAAAAAAATTAATTTCAGTTTTAAATAGCCAAACAATGCTTCTGTTTTCTTTTTCTATTTTCTATTTTCTTTTTCTGTTTTCTAACAATTACCTTTTCATTGAAGGTATAGTGTAGTTTATTTGCATATTAAATATTAGGTAAACTGTACCAGGTTTTTTTTTTTTAATGATAGCCATTAAGAGAAATTAAGTCAGGCATGAAAGAATGTTTAAAAGCTAGTAAAAAGTTATTCCAGGAAGCCATAAAAATACTTCTTTGAGTAACTGATACTCAGTATCACCTAAAGAAGCAATTTCTCTTTGCTTAAGATAGTGTTGGCTAGTAAATCTTGTGCACCCAGTTGCAGATCATTCTAGTGTAAAATGCCATGGAACCATTATATATCAGTTTAAAAAAATAAAATTATCAGTGAACTTCATTATCTACAAATATTTGCATCATAATGTTTACATTACTTAAGGAACATGGCATTTCCTTTACTATATATATATTAATAGGATATGTATGTGTGTAAAGAAAGGGTTTATAGAATTGATAAACAGCTGTGAAGATTTTTATTCATCATGGTGATCATTTAAAAGATAACTTGGACAAAAATATGATTTTAGCTTACGCAATATTCTAGATTTTTATTAGTGAGTTTGCTAAATATGGTATTTTTATGGTAACCAGTATTCTAATTTGTGCAACATAAATACAAATAAAACCAGAACCTACAAGTTGCCATCATGTCCGTAGCTCTATAAGAATCCAAAATGACTTTTTATTGAATCATAAGAATTATGATGTTATATAGATGAAAGCACCATAAAAAAATCTGGATTTTTTGATATGTAGTATCAGTTCCATTTATTAATGATAGTTATGGTGATATATGCTTCTGTGATAACCCACATATAATATCTGTCCTAAGAATGACATGACCAAAGGCATTTGTAATTATATTTACTTCTGAAAGATTATGGTTTATAGTTAAAACAAAAGAGGCATCCTGTCATTTTCTAAACCCGTTAAATGTGACAGAATCTATTTTTCTGCCAACTTGTGAGGACCAGGCAGAGAGCAAATTTGCTGTGGTCAGCTAAGTGTAACCACTGAGCAGGAAAGTGAATTTAATAATGCATTATTGTTCTTCACTGAAGGTGAACTGTTACAGTGCCTTTGTTACAGCAGACTTTGCCTCTGCTTAGGTTTCCAGATGCTGTGTAGATTACCTGATTAAAATCTCTAATGCATGATAAAATGTACCAGGTATACTTTTATATTAACATAAATGCATCCATTTTAGGGCCATAATGCTGAATCTAATTGGAAATATTTTCCAATTATATTGCT
Source organism: Mustela lutreola (assembly GCF_030435805.1). NCBI lineage: Eukaryota > Metazoa > Chordata > Mammalia > Carnivora > Mustelidae > Mustela > Mustela lutreola. The sequence continues at coordinate 35,701,146 of NC_081302.1, forward strand.
TGTGAAATCATATTATAAATAAGCATTTGCTATGGAGTATAGAATAAATGACATGAAAGCAGAAATTCATAAAGCTTATCTTATACCAATGGTGAATTATTTTGTTGATACCAAAGAGAGATTTCTACTATCTTATGGTGTAATTAAGGAATTACAGGTTGATTTTATTTTGCATATTTTAAAACAGGCAAAAATACGTAGATTCAGTTCTTTCACAGTTAGGTTTTAAAATGTTCTTTCTTTTCCAGGTCTATCTTCTTTTGGTGCTTTCTCTTATCAATACATTGATTAACTGTAGAATTACATAACATTCTTACCTCTCATTGGGTTGAAAAATGAACAGTCCAAGAAGTAGAGTTTTGTGTAATTTTTTCTCTTTTTTTTCCCTACATTGAATTCATTAAAAAGAAAAAGGTATCAAATATTACTTTTATTACTTTAAGAGAACTAGAAAGAAATGCAAACTCCATTGAGGTAACCAAAGTACATGGGGAATCTTCACAGATAACTTTTATCGTTGTAAATTCTTATATCAATATATGTGTCCATCATTAAGATTTTCTAAGAGTTTATGAAATTTGCAGGTTGTAAGCTTCAGTTAACCAAATATATTATAGATCCATGGAAGAGAATCAGTTAATTTTGAAGTTATTTCTCAAAGAATTTGCTTTCGTCTAGTGAGTGTTTCAAAAGAAATATTTCTTGTAATTCATAACTGAAAGGTCACACACAACCTAATCATTGGTGTCACCGCTGAACTTTATGGTAAAGAGGCAAAGAAAAACATTTTTCTGAATATCAGGAGCACCCATCAATGAATATCACTACGGGCCATAGAACATGCAAGAACAGCCAAGAGTGGAATAAAAAAACAATAATCATATCACAGCTAGACCTATGTGAGAATGTTTTTATAGAACAGTGAATGAGAAAATCATTTCTACCATCTCTTCCCTCTTAACAAACAGAGCTGTGTGAGTATGGCAGAACTGTGACAACCTCAGCTGCATTTGCACTTGAATATATAGACATTAACCATTTTCATTCTATTCAGTGGATTACAAAATAAAATATGGTCAACTATGCAATACTGAGGGAAGAGAAATGAACTATAGTGTGATAGTAAACATAAATATGTAATTACTACCTAAAAAAATTTAAACTCTTTAATTACTCTGTGGGCAATGTTAGTCGCTCCTTTAGAAGAAAAGGTGGAAGAAAATTAAGATGCAAACAAACAAACAAATAAACAAACCCATGTTTTACCTGACCCTAAAATATTGATTTAATTAAAAAAAAAAAAAAAAAGTAAAGACCTCAGTAGGATAGGTTCCAAACATTTCATACTGCAGTCACTTTTAAAGACGGTTTTAAGAAACTGGATAACTATTGCCTGTATTTCCTAAAATTCTTCAGAAACTCCTGAAAGTTGATGTTCGGTGCTCCCCTGAAGAAATTCATGTGAAGGTTTTAGTATTTATTTAAGAATGTGGATTTTATTAAACTTGAGAATCCATTTTCCCCCACAGATTTAGTGTTAAAAAAAAAAAAAAAAACAAAAAAACAAAACAAACAAACAAAAAAAAAAACAAGCCACATAGATCCGAATCTTTCAGGGCCCATCTTCAGGGGTATCTCCTCCCTTGTCAGGTTTTAGTAGCAAGGTTCACTTATGGTGACATGGGAGTCCTTTATAGCCCACTGTAGGGCTATGGTGGGAATTAAGGAATTACATTCTCTTATTTAATAACATCAGAGAATGAAAGGCTACCATAGTGAGAAAAGTAATAATTCTATACTTTCTAGACTAAATAACAATTTCTTTAATTGAGTCAACCTAACTTACTATCAGAATTATGTGGTTCTTTGTTTGCCTGAGTTCAGTTCCTGTGCTCTCCCTAATCTTTCTCCTCCCTCAGAATTCTTATCTCAGTAGGGAAGACCCTCCAAGGTTTCTTTCACTACTCCTGCTTCTTCAAACACTCCAAACAAAATCACTTTTACATGAAGCAATTCCCCTTGGAGGAAAACAAACAAACAAACAAACAAAATACAAAACAAAAAATTCACCGCACTACACTTATGTATCACCTCCGTGTGCAATGATGAAATTGAAGATGGCCTTAGACATTTTGTCTTATAACTTCAAATAATTAGACCTTTAACCTCAGTATTATTTTAATCCCTTCTATTTGCTAGCCTTGAGAAACAATCAATGTGGAATGTCTAAAAGCAGTGGCCTGGGGTGGGGCATATTGCTTTTTTTTTTTTTTTTTTTATTTTTTTTATTTTTTTTATTTTTTATTTTTTTTGGGGGCATATTGCTTTAAAGGTCAAGAAACAATAGTGTAATGTGAGATACCCTTTGTGAGTGACTGTGTTTGCAAGTCTAGAGAAGTAGGAAAGGGTTCAGTGAAAATTCAGAGGCTGGCATATCTTATGCATACAATGAGTTGGATTTTTGTGCATTATATTGAAACTCATAGCGAAAATGTCAGTATTGCTCATGTATTTATGATTTCAGTAGAAAGAACTTTATAGACAAGAATACATACACACACAAACACATATATCTAATATATGAATATTTACTTTGTGATGCCCTTCTCGAAGACAGTAAATGTTTTATTGAGCAGCTACTGTGGATCAGGCATCATACCAGATATTGGAGATACAAAGAAGACCAGAACACCTCAGAGCACGATTTCTAGGCTTTAATGCCCACTGGTTGCAAGAACACATGAAATGCAGCCCCTCTCATTTTCCGAGCCAAAATCTTTGGGGAAACATTCTACTTATACATTCCCTTGTGTGCCTCTCTCTCTGTCTCTCTGTCTCTCTCTCTCTCCCTCTTCAGCAACCACAGCTGACATGTATTCACTCAACAAACACTTTGAGTGTTTTATTTGTATGGGGGCTAACCTGTGTGATGGCCTGAAAGTGGTACCTAGGATGGACTTCACAAATGGCTCACACCTTAGTGTAATAAGAGATTCCCTGATTGCTCTTTTTGTTTCACCCTTCTGTCCATTAACACCATTCTAAGCCATCAATTTCTCTTCATTTCACTGCTAACATTCTAGTCAAAGTCACCATTTCTCACCTACTCTAATAACCACTTAACCGGTTTCTTCTTCTATTTTTAGCTCCCACCCCATTATATATCTGTAACACAAAAGCCAAAGAGAATTACATTACACCCCCCCCCCCCCCGTTTTAAAAAAGATTTTATTTGCTTATTTGTGATAGGGAGAGCATGAGTCGGGGGAGGGGCAGAGAGAGGGAGAAGCCCAAAGCCCGGCTCAGCTCCATCCCAGGACTCTGAGATCCTTAGCCAAAGTCATCTTTAAGTAATCTCTACTCCAAACGTATTACAACTTCAAGATCAAGAGTTACACACTCTACTGACTGAGCCAGCCAGGTATCCCTGTCATTCCCTGGTTTAAATACTCAATGGATGCTCATAAACTACAAACTTCTTACCACAAAGACCACCATGACCTGATCTCTCCCTACTTTTATGACTTCTTACCATGTTGTCTGCCCTAATCTTTATGATCCAGCCGCCTGGTTTCATGTCAGGCTCATTCTGCTTCAGCCCTGGGGACTGGCTGGTTCCTCTGCCTAAACTGCCTCCTCCACACACAACTCCTTTACCTCCCCTGGCTACCAGTCACTGCCCGCTCATTCAGTCCTCAGTTCCAGGACTACCCCACAGAGGCCTCCTGTGACCACTTTATCTTATGATGCCCTGCCTTGTTCTATCACATTATCTCATTAGGTGCCGCTCATAGCCCAAAATAGCCTCCATACAAATGTGAAGCATTGTTCAAGACACTTTGTTTTTTAAGATTTATTTATTCTTTTGAGAGGGAGAGAGCAGGGGGAGGGGCAGAGAGAGACCATCTCCAAGCAGACTCCCCACTGAGTGGGGAACCCAACAGATGGACACAGGGCTCAATCTCTCCACCCATGAGATCATGACCTGAACCAAAACCAAGAGTCGGACACATAACTGACTGAGCCACCCAGGCGCCCCTGTTCAAGACACATTTTAAACAAATCTAGAGATCTCATATTGAATCTTTAGAATATTTATACAAATATTTTCAATTGCCCTAAAATTCCACAAACATTTATGTATTTTGGGAAATAATCAGAAATATATAAAGTGAAGATTGGTGATCTTGACTTCAGTAAAGTAAATAAAGTAAGTGCATGATTAAGCTAAGCCATAGAAGTGTTTATTACGAATATTTTCATGCAAAATATGTTTAGCATCAAAGCACTGACTTAGTGAAAAAAGATACTCATCTGACTTAATTTTAACCTTTTATAGTCCACAGAACCTGGGAAGGAGTTTACCATGCCTGTAAAATAAGACAGATTTGTTCTGTTACTTTCCATATTAAATTTTCTAAGTTTATCTCTTTATTTCATCATCAAAATTTGATATTCAGGGACGCCTGGGTAGCTCAGTTGGTTAAGCAGCTGCCTTCAGCTCAGGTCATGATCCCAGCGTCCTGGGATCGAGTCCCACATCAGGCTCTTTGCTCAGCAGGAAGCCTGCTTCTCCCTCTGCCTCTGCCTGCCACTCTGTCTGCCTGTGTTCACTCTCTCTGACAGAAAAAAATAAAATAAAATAAAAAAGAATAGTTTCTGTCTTTAAAAAAAAAATTGATATTCACTTTCTCTCCTTTATTTTTGATTACTTAGTTAATAAAAAATTTCCAAGCTGCAATTGAAAATATTAGTAATATGTTATTTGGGAAATTCTTATGCTCCCTACAAGCCATTTGGAAATTTTAATTTGTGTAAAGAAAATTTACATCTATGTGCCTTTTATTACGTGTACAATTTTAAAAATACAACCAACGTCTATAAGAAAACTTATTTAAAGTTATCATATACCAAATTGGTCCACTGATGGATGAATCAATAAATAAATTGTGAGATGGATAGATAGATAGATATAGAGATACATAGCGAGGGCCTTATGCTAGGTGGAGTAAATCAGACAGAGAAGGACAAATACTACATCATTTCTCTTATATGTGGAATCAAAAAGAAAGAAAGGAAGAGAGGAGCAGAGAAAGGGGGGAAGGAAGGGAAGGAGAGAGGGAGAGAGGAAGGAAGGAAAGAAACCAAGCTCATACATACGGAGAATTAGTAGATTGGTGGTTGTCAGAGGCAGGGAAGTGGGAAGGGCTGGGAGAAATGGAAAATGGGTGAAAGGAACATAAGAGTATTTAAAAAAAAAAAAAAAGAAAACTTCTTTAATGTTTTCTTAGGCTAAATTTTATTCATTTCTTCTCATACTACATTTTATTCATTTTTTTCTTATACTAAGTTTTACATATCATGCACAATACATTATTGTGTCTGTTATAACAAAAATAGTAATCTATTGCTAATGGTAAGCTTAGTTTTCTAAATATTATTTTTCTGCATTGTAAAATTTACCAAATTACACAATACATTTACACTTACTATAATTATGATGCTCAGATATGTTAAATATTCTGTTGGGAGTTAAGGAGTCACAATTCTTTTTCCAAGTGATTTTTAGCTTGTCATTCCTCACATCTTTAGATGAAGAGAAAATTATCTAGAAGTTATCTGGATAATTTATCAAAAATTTCAAGAGCATTATTTGTATTGAAAAACTTATTTGGACATTGACAGGAACAAAACTCAAGGTGCAATTTGATTTTTAGTGAGTCCATTTAGAGTTGAATTTAAAACATTCCTTCTTTTCAATAGTATATATGCCTTTAGAAATGAGTAGTAACTTTAATATTTTATGATACTGACAATGGAATTTACAGTTTTTATTATTATAGACATTACTATATTACTTCGTCTTTGTCATCCTCTCCCTCTCTCAGAAGTTTTTTTCCCCCCACCCTAGGATTTACAATGGTGTTTTATATTTTGTTTTAAAACCCAGACACTGTTTCTTCATTTCTTCTGTTTCTCATGTAGATGCAATTCCCAAATTTGAGTCCCATCCAAATATTGTTCATTTCTTAGAAGCTAAAAGATCTGCTGTTGATATTTTGGCAAATTTCACAAATAGAACTTAAATATAATTTAAAATTTTTTTCCTTTATGATTTACGTAGATATTATGAAGGTAATGAATAGTATTCAATGATTCCAAATCCTCCACAAAGTAAGCACGCAGCTAAATTAGTAAGGATGGTTAGATCTTAAAAATACTTAACTATTTGTTTGTTTGTTGTTTTAAATCTGGTCCTTTCTTATTTGCTTTTGATATTTGTATTTTTCTTTCAATTTCTGTGCTTCACGTTTAGTACGCCTTCAGTCTCTGAAGAAAGTAAACAATAATAAAAATGTAAATCCACATCAAAAATGTTGCCTTACATTGAGAGCACATTTCAACGATTTTTTACCAGTCGTTCATTTTCCCCTGTCAGATGTTGAAATCTTTTACTCCCCCTCATATTACACAGAAATGCAAGTCTACTGATACTGTCTTCTTGTAGCTAAGCTGTGAAGAAGTCAAAATTTCATTTTGTAAAGGCAGTTATTATGAAGAGTGCCACAGTCCTAGGTTATTGGTCCTTACTTAGCAGACCCAAAGATAAGATGTCTAATTTCCTGACCAAGCTTCCTAGTGTGTTTATGTGAGTCTCTCTGACGGTGCGTGCCACTTGGGGTGGGGTAGGGAGAGAGAGAAAGGGTTCTTGTTGAAATGCCAATAAAAAATATCCAGGCTGATACTTTTCTGCATACTCTTTTATTCTGGATACCAATACATTTTGTAAAATGTATGACACAGGAGGAGGAGAGGCGAGACAGACAGAAAGGCAGACCTAATAACTACATAGATAAGGAGAATTTCCTAGTACTAAACAGAGAGGGAAAAGTCAAAGTTATAAAACTTAAAACACGTTTTATTTTATAAAACATAAAATGTGAAAAAATGTTGGAAACACCTTTAAAGTAATTTTAATGATATTATTTACAGTGGCATATTAGAATTCAATATAGGCTTCAAATAATTGTAGTCAAGTTTTTATAATGATTTCAGTTTTGGTATTTAAGTTTAATTTAAAGAATTGAGAAAAAGTAGGCAATTAAGTAATGGAGTTTTCTCTGAAGGGATTTAAGTTTCTCTATCACATTTCTTTTTCTTTTTCTTATGCTGATTTTTAGATTTGAAATAAAAAGAATTACATATGATACATTAAAAAGATACGATAAAAAGAATTACTCTGTTGAAAGTTGATCTCCAAATGGACTGATGGGGGAAGTAAGAGGAAAATTGCTTTAACTGCAACTCATGGAAAATGCAGAAAAACAATCTTAAGAAATATGGTTTGAAGAGCTTTTCTGTGACTTAGTTTCCATTATATACTAATCATTTTAAAATGTTATTGATCCTGCTTTTTCAAATAAAAATTTTATAGAAATACTCTGATCAGTTGCTCTAAAAACAGTAGTTTACTGGTGAAAGTAGTTTATTCCAAAATATGTTGTTAGTAATAGGATAAAAATATATCCCACTGTTTTTTGGATTCCCTTGTCACTCATTTTTTCTAAATATCATATAAATGTAGGAAAATGTATTATATTATTTGAAATTAGACATAGCCTTGACATTTGTTAACCTGAAAATTTTATTTGACTCATGAAAATAAAATTAATAGAGAAATATATTCATATATAACTTGCCATCATCACATGTATCCCAATTTTTTTTTTAGATACTAAAGCAAATACAAGGTGGAAGAGATAATTAGAGCTTGTCATGGATTATTAAGACAGAAGTTCTCTTTTTTGAAGATATTATTATTCTCATGATTTAGTCAATAACAGAAAAGAGATTTAAGTCCATGGGTATTTACCAAATGCCTATTTATACCAGGGATCTTTAAGCTTATGAAAACATTAGATCTTTTCTTTTTCATTCAGTTAGCCTCAGTATCTCATTCTTCATCTACAGTACAAACTTTTCATAATCAACTACTGTAAGGGATAGATTAGTTTTACTTGGTAAAGATTTTCCAGTTACTTTTGTGTATCAATGTTGAAAAAACCCTCCCAGATTGCTTTTGGTGGAGCAGTATAACATGTAAATTAGTAAATGTTAAAAGGTAGGGTAGACAACTATCATATGATCTCCCTGATATGAGGAAGTGGTGATGCAACATGGAGGCTTAAATGGGTAGAAGAAGAATAAATGAAACAAGATGGGATTGGGAGGGAGACAAACCATAAGTGACTCTTAATCTCACAAAACAAACTGAGGGTTGCCGGGGGGAGGGGGTTTGGGAGAAGGGGGTGGGATTATGGACATTGGGGAGGGTATGTGATTTGGTGAGTGCTGTGAAGTGTGTAAACCTGGTGATTCACAGACCTGTACCCCTGGGGATAAAAATATATGTTTATAAAAAAAAAAAAAAAAAAAAAAAAAAAAAAAAAAAAGTCTCTAAAAACAAAAAAAAAAAAAAAAAAAAAAAAGGTAGGGTATGAATATCTGAAAAATTAAACTGACTTAAAAATTTTATAAGTATTATAAATATATTATATATAATATATATTTATATATTATATTATATATATAAATATATATTAATATATATTATATATATTATTATATATATAATTATATATATAATTATATATATAATATATATTTATAAGTATTATAAAATTTTTAAGTCAATTTAATTTTTCAGATACTCTTTTCTGTTTTTCCTTTCACCCCACCCCAGTTTTCTAAAGTTAAAACAGATTCTTAGATTGAAATGAAATGTATCCTCAAACTTTCTTGCAGGGTTACATTTTAATAATATATTCTAATAAAGCCATATATTTAAAAATCCCAAAGAACTATTGTTAGCTAAATTATCTTTCCAAAATGATAAAAATCTAAAGGCTTAACAATTGTCTGTGTTCAAACCAAGGATTTTATTGTTATTTGGTTATCATAGGACTTCTAAGATATAATTCCCAATATGATTAGCTTATTTTCTGCTTTCTGAGTGAAAGAGGAAAATGAACATTTTAATAATAGCAAGAGGAAATTGACCTACTATGTGTCAGACAGAGTATACATTTACATTTAGGTTAATATGGTTCTTTCTCAAAACAACTATATAAAAATGTGTTATTATATTCATTTCAGGAGCGAGGCCTAAAAACTCAGTGTGATGGAATGGGCATTGAAAGAGCCTTTGTTTTCCATTTACCATCCTGTTTCAAGTACAACATCTCTGAGAACAAACAGCCGCATGAAATGACAACATTTATAACAAAATTACTTAAAACCACTAAATTTAGAAATTTAACACATTTTCCCATAATGTTAGCTTTACCTTTATGTATCAGGGACTGATTTTCTTACCCATCCTTTCTTCCTTTTTTTTTTTTTCTTTCTTCCTTTGTTTTACTATTTCAAATAGTTAACAGGCCGAGTCCTATTTCTGAGTTCATTAAAAAAAAAAAAAAAATGATGATCTCATTATGCAAATCGCATTTATTAAACAGAGTTTTACTTTGTGCATTTCATTTAAGGTTTTTGAGTTTCAGAATTCATTCTGAAGGTCTTCAGCCAGGGTACCTGGGTGGCTCAGTTGGTTAAGCGACTGCCTTCTGCTGAGGTCATGATCCCAGTGTTCTGGAATTGAGCCCCAGAGCCCCAGAGTTAAGTCCACACACTCGTGGCTCAGTGGGGAGCAGGCTTCTCCCTCTCCCTCTGCAGCTCCCCCTGCTTGGGCTTTTTCTTTCTCTCCCCTCCTCTGTCTGTCAAATAAATAAAATCTTAAAAAAAAAAAAAAAAAAAAAACTTTAGCCATAGTTTTATAAACTCTTAATGATTTAGCATTTGAGTTTTTCTTCTAATCCCATGTGTTTGTGCAAGGACAAACATCTCTTCTTTGTTTATAAAGTTATAAGCTCCTCCTAGCACTTTCTTCATTAGGAACATGTGAACAAGGTATATATGAAATACAGTTATGTTCTGAAATAATCTGAGTGAATTCAACACTTTACATTTATACATTCATAACAAATATAGCATATTTATTAAAACAAAACCAAAATAAAACTTATCCCCTGTTAAACTACATAATCCTTCCTGAAAATCTAGAAGTACTTTTTTCCTAATAGAAAGATGTCAAATGTTCATATTGACAGGATGACTGTTGTTTATTATCTATCAAGAGGAAGATACCTACTTAAGCTGTAAAATTTACCTAAACTATTTTATTTTTGTTATTGTTATTATATATGTTTTTCTAGCTTACTTTACACCTCCTACTGTCTCCATCTGTCCTCTACCCCTTATGTTGATCATAGGGAGAGAATAAAACCTGAAAATGATCATCAAAAGCCAACCTAGAAATATCTTGAGAAATTCTTTTTGTCTTCTCTTTTATTCAGAGGAAAATAACATGGGGATGAAATGAAAATTATTTTTACAAACATAAGATCTGATTTAAGACTTTACCTTTTTACTTCTACTTGCTCAGTAATTATTTATTGAATGTGGCTTATTTAACTTACTTCGATGTTAAAATATTAATTTCTGATATTAAGGATTTGACTTTTTAAACTATAATATAATCAGAAAGTATGATTTGCTTTGTCCTCTCTTTTCTCTTTCCTCTGCAAAGCAATTAGAGATTCCTAAGTTAACAAAAGAAATCAGAAGACAGGAGACTGAGAAAGTAGGTCCAGTAGACAACCTACAAACAAATGACTTCCTTAGGAAGGGGCTCCAAGCTCACCTCCTCCCCTAGAGATTCTCTGCCAGCCCTTTTCCTTTTCTAAAAAGAACAATGTTGTAACCTTTTTAAAAGTTCCAGTAAGTTTTATAAAATCTATTTGACTTTGTCAAAAGAATGTAGGACAACCTTCAGGCATTAATAAAGAAGAAAATAAAATCGTATGTTTTAAAACAATTGGTCTGCATGAGTTAGAAAATTCAAGACTAAACAAAGAAACATACGAGCAATGATCAAAACAATGATCAAAAAATATTTGTTCCTTTCTGCAAGGGCGTCATGAGCTAGAATTGATAACATAGCAGTTAGGAGAGTTTTAGGTATTGTCCCACACCCTTCTCTAAGCAGGAAAATAAGTAACATTAAATTTTCCTCAGTGTTTCAAGGCATGTGAATCCAAAAACTATTACATATTTTCACTGGTTGTGTTGTGTTGCTTATTCAAACTTTTACTACTTCCATTTTTCCATCTTTCCATTGTTTTGTATTTATCTTTTATGGTTTGCTTTAAAATATCTTTCAAAAAAATCTGCAACAGAAAAAGAGCCAACATAATGCAAATGTTCCTAACTACTACCTAACTTGACAGAAAAGGTCTGTATGTGGGTCTTTTTCTTTGAATATTTATAAATTGAAGTTTATTGATGGGATCTAATTGCTTACTCTTTAATGGCCATTTTACTAAAAGGTTGGACCCCAAATTTCGTTTTCCAAAGTCTTTTTTTTTTCTACCATATCAGTTACTTTGGGTCTTATCTTTGGAAAGGGTATAAAATATTTACAAACAGGATGCAGACTGTTTGAAACTTTATAATCACAATTAATGTGTTTAAGGAATCATGATTGGCTCAATTTGCATTTAAAATGAATGGTGATATACAGATGCAGGTAGATTATACCCCTTGACAAAATAATACATCATAAAGTTTTCTGATGTCTTTAGTAGCTATTTCTGGAAGTCATTTTCCAACACTGTAGCATAGGAGAGAAGACACAGACCTGGAAGCAGGTGGATCTGGCTCTGACTCTCAGTTACCTCTCCCATGAGTGGTTTTGGTAATAGACCAATAGAAATATATAGATCAAAATATTTGTTGAAGCACTTCGTGAAATCACCGTTAACAATAAAATTAGTGCTGCTTTTGGCACATAATAATAAATGCGTTATTTATTCCTCACCTCCTATATCCGTATTCCCACTCTTATTTGTGGTAAGCATATACATTTCCATTATCATTATCGTGAAAGGTCTCTTCTTAGCTGTATGGTTGCCAATTAATAAAATTCACTATGTGTGAGACTTTGTAAGAATGTACATGCTTATAGGCATGTGTATAGCAATGACACTAATTTAACTTTAAAAAACAAAAAATCAGTGTTAACAGCTACCATTTATAGAACATTTAACATGGGACAGTCACTTAGTTCCTTATCTCATCTCTAATCCTCCCAGTTGACTTGCGAGGTGATATTATCATCCTTTACTGATGAGGCTTTGGGAGGTTAAATGACTTGTTCAGGTTGACACAAGTATCCTGCAGGGAAACTGGAATTGAAATCAAGTTTTATGTTTCTAAAACCTACTTTTTCCAGAAGCAGTATTATTTATTGAAGGAAGAAATTAGCATAAACAGGTGAAGTGAATGTATTGATTTGAATTCTAAATTCCAGTCTCTTCATCTGAATCTATTCATTTTATTTTTGTGTACTTAAAATAGTCCCTGGGATAATTATTGAATTGCTCTAGTCGGAGTCGCTCATGTTCTTATATTGGAATAAATTCTGTATCGGAACTGAGCTTTGGAAATATACCAGCATATTTCTGTCTTTCTGTGCTTAATCACCTTGAAAACTTTAATTGAAATGTTGGGTTATTCTTGAAATTTTGTATTCGTTTTGCAATTCACAAAGAATTAGTGGTAAACTGAACCTACATTTTAATACTGGCATCATTGTTTGCCATATAATTTTTATGCATCGTCTTGAATTATTTGATTGTATGGATAAGAGCTAAGGGATCCTTTTAAAAAGTGTTAACAAATTTACCAAGCGCAGTCCAAGGACCTTTATCTTTTTTTTTTTTTTCACTAGTAACTTCCATTTTCGTGTCATTTGTTTTAGTTTTTACTACCTTATTCATCCAGAAAAATAAGTAAAAGCCAATGTTGCTTTTGAAATGGAAAAATTGTTTCAAATCATTGGCAAAGCTTAATGACTTCTGACTGCTGAGATATGTTAATTTAAGCCAGACCAAATGTTCCTCAGCTGCAAATATTTGGTGTTGTTCACTGGGAACTGGCAAGATTTATGAGGGCCCAGTGGCAAAGACTCTGCTCACAAGCCTCTCATTGTAATTGTTTCCCGTATTCAATGATGAAGGACTGTTAGGGAAGAAAAAAATCAACTTTTCAGGGACTAGTCACTTAGACTCAAATTAGATGCTATTTCACCTTTGATTTGCTATGGCATCTTCATTCTATCTAAGTTATCAAAGTCCTTTAAACTTTTCTACTCCAATTCCAAGAAAATATAATTGGTGACTTTTCAAGGTGTTTTGAAGTGGCAGAGCAAAAGAGAAAAAGTTTCTGTTTCAGAATTTGTAATTATAAGATATTTAATTTAACTTATATTTTTAAAAAATCTTATAGCTAAATATCTTATTTAACTATAAGATATTTAAATTATTTTATCAGTTATTTATAATGCAAATACATACACTTACAACTTTAACAGCATTTTAACATCCTTTTACCAAATCAGTTGAGTGAGGCATGTAATAGTAACCAAATGTATTTTAACCTCCCATATTTATGAATTTATATTAGATGGATTTAATGCACAAAGTTGGAACCAAGTACCATTCTCAAAAAAAGAATGTGTATTAAATACACATGCATATTGATTGCAATCACTATTTACTACTTAGAAGTATGAATGAAGGAGAGTGAAATATCTCATGAAGCTATCTCACAGATTTTAATAACAGATCTAATACCAGATGAATAGTCAAAGTTTAAGCTTCCCATGGAAGAATTGAGCCTTAGGCAGATTTTAAACCTGAAAGTAATAGCCAGCCCCAGAAGACTTCACTGAGAAGAC